>NC_141680.1:4391881-4414381 GCF_028749965.1 Puma concolor | reverse complement strand
GCCCTTTAAGAAAAGGAAGCATCTCTTGGCCCTCTCCCTTCTCCTTCCTGCTAACTGGCATGCAGACTTATAGGATACACCTGGAATAGTCCTCTTGGACCACAAGGTTCACTTGACCAACACAGGGCATGCTCAAAAAAAACCAGAAACTTAGGGGGCACCTGGGTGGCTCAGTCAGTTAAGCACCCAGCTACGGCTCAGGTCACGATCTCACAGTTCGTGAGTTGGAGCCCCGCATCGGGCTCTGTGCTGACAACTCAGAGCCTGGAGCCTGCTTCAGATTCTGTCTCCCTCTCCCTCTGCCCCTCCCCTGCTTGTGCTCGCGCTCTCTCTCTCTCTCTCTCTCAAAAATAAATAAACATTAAAAAAAATTTTTTTAATGCACAGAATTGTCATTAGCATTTTCTCAGAGGCCTGGATCACATGGCATTAAGGAGGTGTGTGCACTGCCTTCAGTCACATTGGGGGGAACCGGGCACAGGCAGACTTATGTGTACAGCCAGGCCTTTCTCTCCTCCCCGCTGGAGCCCAGTGCTGTTGAACTCACCGCCCCTTGGCATCACTATCCCACTCCACGGCCAGTTTGACGTGCGGGGGGCCTCCTGGCCTCCTGGGGTGCAGAGCCCTGAGGAGAGAAAGGGGAGCCCATCAGAAAGCACGGGGCCTCCTTCCCACACCTCTGCCTCCAACCCCAGGACCCGCTGTTCCAAACAGAAGCAGCAAAACTGAGGGTAACCGAGGCTGGATATCTGGGGAGTTGGGTCTGCTGAAGGCTTCGTCCGGAACCCACCACCCCTGACCGTTCTCCACTGGCTCCCTTGTGAGCAAGGACACAGATCCACTCTCCCACTGAAGCCTCAGCCATCTTCTCGGTGTCTAGAGGGCAGTGCCACCTGGGTGTCCTATGTGACGCCCCAATTCCGACGACGCCTCCTACGGGCCTCTAACTTTGCTTCTACCGCAATGCGGAACAGGCACCTCTCGACCGCATCCACGGCCTCAAAGGCCTTCCCCTTCCAGACCCTCAAAGACGCAGAAACTCTCAGGGTAAACCACCCCGTAAGCGCTTCCCAGCTGCTTGGGCTCAGCCCGTTTCAGACGAGGCAAGGAGCGAGCGGAGAGGGCGAAGCTTTGTCCCGAAATCCACAAGACACAGACGAGTGACGACAACGTCTGTCTGTACCCGAGCATTTAGAATGCATTACAAGAGGGGCGCCTGGGGGGCTCAGTCGGTTAAGCATCCTACTTCAGCTCAGGTCATGATCTCACGGTTCGTGAGTTCGAGCCCCGCATCGGGCTCTGTGCTGACGGCTCGGAGCCCGGAGCCTGCTTCGGGTTCTGTGTCTCCCTCTCTGTCTACCCCTCCTCCACTTGTGTTCTGTCTCCCTCTCTCTCAAAATAAGTAAATAACTATCACGAGAAAAAAGTGGGGGTGTCACATGCGTCCCTAACTGTCACCAGGAGCATTCTAAATTTTTTTTTTTTCAACGTTTATTTATTTTTGGGACAGAGAGAGACAGAGCACGAACGGGGGAGGGGCAGAGAGAGAGGGAGACACAGAATCGGAAACAGGCTCCAGGCTCTGAGCCATCAGCCCAGAGCCCAACGCGGGGCTCGAACTCACGGACCGCGAGATCGTGACCTGGCTGAAGTCGGACGCTTAACCGACTGCGCCACCCAGGCGCCCCATCCAGGAGCATTCTAAAACAGGCTTTGAGCTCACGGAAGGTACAAAATCCTGTAGGTGAGCACTGCCAGGTCTCAGCTGGAATTGCGTCAACAGCGTGCTGAGCAAGAGGGGGTGGGGGGGGCACGGAACGAGGTGTGTCTGGGGCGAGCCCTCCCAGTTCAGCGAGCCCTGCTGACGGGAGACAATGACATTCCATTCTGGGGAAACAGTCGACAGACAGGATACTCTGTCATCTGAGCCACATCCTCGACTCAGCCTCACGGATAAACCCAACGTACTGAGCTCCCTCTGCCTCAACCCTCAGTCTACTTTTCGGCTGGCGTCTACATTGGGAGGGCAGAAACAGCTGGTAGCTTCAGGCCCTAATTCTGTCCTACAAAACCCCTGGGGGCACAAAAAAAGGGAGAGGTATAGGTCTAACAACGTGGAGTCTGCCCCTCGCGTGGAAACACCGGTTAAGGAGACAGCACGATCTCCCCTCCTGATCCCGGCCTGGACTCAAAGGAAAGAGGGCAGCACTCGGGGTTTATGGAGGGAGGGTGAGATTCCAAGCATCACACGGACACGATCCCTACCCTCTACCCTCTCTGACGGAGCTCAGCGTCTAACGGGAGAGACGCGCATAAGCGATGGCTGCGAGTGCCCAGAGCGTTTATCGGGACTCGGAGGAAGGACACCAGGGCTGCCGTGAGCCCAGAGATTTCCTGCATAGGATGAGCAGGAGACAGCCAGGCGAGTGGAGAGTGGTGGGGAGAACGGCCCTGCAGGCAGAGGGCTCGGCGGGAGCAGAGGGCAGGGCTTGCGCTGGAATGACCTCAGCCCGGTGAGGGGCAGGCCACACAGGGAGATAGGGGCGGGTGGCGAGCTCTGCCACCGGAAGCGTGGACCGTATCCCCGTGGGCCACCGGAGGGTTTCAGACACACAGGGAGGGAAGGGGCCCTGGTCTGGAGGCTCCCGGGGCATCGAGCCAAGAGGCTCCATGGGCCCAAACCCAGGCGTTGGCGGTGAACGTGGACACAGGGAGCAGAGCTGAGTAGCTGCCAGGGTTCGGAACAAGAAGGCTTGAGGATGGGCTGAGGGTGAGGGAAAATGAGGAAGAGAACTCAAGAATGGCTCTCAGGTTTCCAGCTTAGGTCCCTCAGTAGACACATGGCCACCATTTTGACACAGGAGACAGGAGGAGGAGAGGAGGAGGAGAGGCTTGAGCAGGAAGAGCTCCGAGCAGCAAACGTTTGGATGGCACATCTGAGAGACGGTTAAGCAGGACAGGGGTGGGGGTGGGGGAGGCAGGCTGTATCTCAGGGATAAATTTAGGCTGGAGATACGGGTCTCTAATGGGGGAGAGGCAAACAGGCCTTTAATTTTTTAATTTAAAAAAAAAATTTTTTTTAAAGTTTATTTCTGAGAGAGAGACAGAGTGCGAGCGGGGGAGGAGCAGAGACAGAGGGAGACACAATCTGAAACAGGCTCCAGGCTCCGAGCTGTCAGCACAGAGCCCAACGCGGGGCTCGAACTCACAGACCGCGAGATCATGACCTGAGCCGATGTCGGCCGCTCAACCGGCTGAGCCACCCAGGCGCCCCTTTAATTTTTTTTTTAAGGTTTATTCGTTTTTCAGAGAGAGACACAGAGCATGAGCGGGGTGGGACAGAGAAAGAGAGAGAGATTCTGAAACAGGCTCCAGGCTCCAAGCTATCAGCCCAGAGCCCAATGCGGGGCTCGAAATCACGGACCGGGAGATCATGACCTGAGCCGAAGTCGGACGCTTAACTGAGCCATCCAGGCACCTCAGGCCTTTATTTACTTTTTTTTTAATGTTTATTTTTGACAGAGTGTGAGTGGGGGAGGGGCAGAGAGCGAGGGAGACACAGCATCTGAAACTGGCTCCAGGTTCTGAGCTGTCAGCATGGAGCCCAATGTGGGGGCTCAAACCCACGAACTGCGAGATCATAACCTGGGTCAAAGTCAAACGCTTAACCGAATGAGCCACCCCAGGTGCCCCTAGGCCTTTCGTGTTTTAAAAAAATATCACATGGGGCACCTGGATGGCTCAGTTAAGCGTCCGACTCTTGATTTCTGCTCAGGTCATGATCTTTCGGCTTCGATCATGCCTATGATTGATTAATCATCGGCTCTTGGGGACTGAATTCCATCTCCAGCCCCTCTTGGCTCCCCGGAGGTCTGGGGATGGGACTAGTAGTTCCAACCTTTAATCACATGACTGGCTTGTCCTGGCAACCAGGCCCCATCCTTAGGTTCTTTCCAGAAGACACCTCAATCATATAAACTCAGGTGTGGTTGAAAGGAGCCGTTACCACCAAAAGCATCCCAAGGGTCTTCTGCGCTCTGTGTCGCGAGACCCATTACTATTTCTTATTGGAAACCACAATATCACGTCTACGTTATAGATTCGTTCAGCTTTTGCGGACCAAGCCAGGAAGTTAAGGATGGGATGGACCACGCTGTGTCTGTGGGAAAAGGAGCAAACGCGCTAGAAAAGTCGTAGTGCGCCTCTCCGGTATCACGGTGCCTGTGGGTGCTGCCTGGCAACGGCCGTGGGGGTGGGCACACCGGCTTTATGCCTCAGTCGCAGCCAGAGTGTTCTTTGGTTCGAGCAGAATTCTCCTCTACCCCAGACGGGACATCCAGGCTCAATTCAGAAGCATGACCTAACTGAACGCATTTGGGTTTCTTGCTCAGGGGGAAATGGGTTCCAATTCAGGCTCGGCCATTAGCTCCACACATAGGAGCGAGTCAACTAATCCCTAAGAACCTCGGTGACCCCTCATCTTCAAAGTGGCCATCACAGCCCTTCTCTAGACCTATGGGTTGAAGACACAGAATGTGTCTAAGGACCTAACACGAGTGGCCGGGACTGGAAGGCAAGTTATCAAGAGCAGCTAAGATTACAATCAATTTAGTAACCCAGAACCTCAAAGGAGTCCGGTCAAATACAATTGCATTCATTCTCTCACCAAATCTGGAACAGTCCTCTTACCTGTCAACTGCCCAGTGACTGAGGGGATGGCTGTCCTGGGGGGATAAGTAGCTGCAGGCCAGAGAAAGCCCCACCACCCGGATGGAGAACAGAGACCCCGGGTTCTGCTGAGACAAAAACACAGCCACCGGCTTATCGTCACGTTGATTTCGCCGAGACTCTCAGGTGCAAATAAATTACTCAAAGACTGTCACCCTTTTTGTTTATAGTCTATGTTGAGTATTCCCTTAAAAATTAGTATTCAAGGGGTGCCTGGGTGGCTCAGCCGGTTAAGCATCCGACTCTTGATTTTAGCTCAGGTCATGATCTCATGGCTGTGGGATCGAGCCCCATTGTCAGGCTCTGTGCTGAGTGTGGACTCTGCTTGGGATTCTCTCCCTCCCTCTGTGTCTGCCCCTCCCGGACTCACAAGCACACACTCTCTCTCTCTCAAAATAAATAAACATTAAAAAAAAATTAGTATTCAAAACCTAGAGATACAAAGGTCTTTGTTTTTTCCAGAAGATACACACTGTACCTTTTAACGTGGTGATCTAACACCGTGTAATACATTAAATCTTCCAAAACCATGAACCGTGTTTTATTTATTAGTTTTTAATGTTTATTCATTTTTGAGAGAGAGTGACAGAGTGTGAGCAGCGGAGGGACACAGAATCCCAAGCAGGCTCCAGGCTCCGAGCTGTCAGCACAGAGCCCGACGCGGGGCTCGAACTCACGGACAGTGATATCAGGACCTGTGCTGAAGTCAGATGCCCAACCAACGGAGACAGCCAGGTGCCCCAGTTAGCATCTGTTTTACATAGGAAATGCTTAGTGAGTATTTACACACTTCAAAACAAGCCACATAGGGAAACACTACATCTGTTTTTATTCTAAGGTGCGTGGGTGTTTTTTTCCATATTCTAACATTTCTGAAATTGAAGGCAGTCTTAAAACATTCATGAAACACAACATTATTCACAAAAGTCAAAAGGTGAAAACAACCCAAGTGTCCATCAACAGATGAGTGCATAAACACCCTGTGGTCTACACACGCAATAGAATATTACTCAGCCTTAAAAAGGAAGGAAATCTTGACATCTGCTGCAGCATGTGTGGACCTTGGAAAGGCTCTAAGCCAGACACGGAGGGACAAATACTGCATGATTCTGCTTTATGAGATAGGTAGAGTAGGCAAATTCATAGGGACAGAAAGCAGGGTGGAAGCTGCCGGGGGCAAAGGGCTGGGGGCTTGGGGAGTCATTACATGGGCACAGAGTTTTTGTAGGGATGACGAAAATTTGGGGTGAGGATAATGGTGATGGTCTTACAACATCAGGAATATAACGAATGTACGTTCATGAATGGTTAAAATGTTCTGTATTTTTTACCACCATTAAAAATAATCAACGGGGGTGGGTGGTGGTACCTGAGTGGCTCAGTCTGTTGAGCACCTAACTTTGGTTCAGGTCATGATCTTGCAGTTTGTATGTTCGAGCCCCTCATCGGGCTCTGTGCTGACAGCTTGGAGCCTGGAGCCTGCTTTGGCTTCTGTGTCTCCCTCCCCCCCTCTCTCTCTCTGCCCCTCCCTACTCATGGTCTGTCTCTCTCTCTCAAAAATAAACATTAAAAACAAATTAAAAACAAAATCTATGGAGTGTCCAAGTAAAGCAAATATAGTTCTTAAAATGGTCAGAGATGACCTCAGCTGTAACTAGAAAAACAAAGAAATTTCCCTCCCAACAAATTCATTCTGTCCACCAGATCGGTTATCTCCGTAAGACATTCTCCTGTCCTTCATTCGTAGCTAGGGAAATTCATTTTAGAACCCTCATTATTTCCTTTTTTTTTTTTTAGTTTTCTTTTTAAAGTTTATTTTATCTATTTTTTGACAGAGAGAGCACATGGGAGGGGCAGGGAGAGAGACGGGGGGAGAGACACCCAAGCAGGCTCTGCACTGCCACCTCGGAGCCTCATGCAGGGTTCGAACCAACAAACCGTGAGATCATGAGCCTCAATCAAGAGTCGGACGCTCAACCGACCGAGCCACCCAGGCGCCCCGAACCTTCACTACTTTTAATCTCTTTGGCTCAAGGTTAAGAATTCTCAATGTGTTCTTTTCAAATTATCACCATCCCGAGCCAGGATTTCATATGGTGCTGAAACGTGGTCAAACGGATGGGCTCTCCTAGGAGCCTCACAACCATTCAGAACACGTCATTCCTACAGAAAATCAGGCCCATCCACACATGTACCCATGAGTCCGTAAAAAAGCATCCATAGTGCGAGGCTGCCTCTATTAGCATTTTGCTGGCCCCACTGATTGCCCCAGGGGCTTCTGAAAACTAACTGGCCGGAGAGGTGCGGAAGCAAAGTGCAGGTATGACCAGGTGGAGAAGGAAGACAGCAGAGTTCAACCGTCACATAAACGTGGTCTCACACTTGCAAAAATCAGGAGCACAGGGTTCGGGGAAACCTGGAGCCATTACAAGAGATTCTGACCTACTTAGAGAGAAGTTAGAATCTCTAATTTGGGCACCACGGCAGATCTGCTGGGCAGTCTGTAGAGCCAAAAAAAACAAAAACAAAAACAAAAAATCCTTTAAGAGATAAAGGCGGGTATGGATGCAGAGAAGGTCTTTGACAAAGTGCTATTTCACGTAAATCCTGAATTAAATGTATGGTCTTCCCTGAGCAGGAAGGAGCACGGATTATGAAGTCCTGACATGCAGAACAGTCAGTGGGAATTGACATTCTGGGGCTCCCGACCTGTCCCTCAAAATTTTGACATTGTCTGTTGCAAGCAGCCATCGGAATATTGTCTGATACTCTAGGGGCTAAAAGGAATGGTTTCAGCGCATATCGTTTTTATTTGGAAACTACCAATCTGAGAATAAATAAATGAGCAGGGCCAAAAGGGGTTTTGCCTTTGAGTTTGTTATTTAAAACAAATTTTTTTTAATGTTTATTTTTGTGAGAGAGACAGAGAGAGACAGAGCATGAGCAGAGGAGGGTCAGAGAGAGAGAGGGAGACACAGAATCCGAAGCAGGCTCCGGGCTCCGAGCTGTCAGCACAGAGCCTGATGCAGGGCTCGAACCCATGAACTGTGAGATAGTGACCTGAGCCAAAGTCGGATGCTCAACCGACTGAGCCACCTAGGCGCCCCTGAACGCTCTCATTAACAGCAAATTCTTGTCTGTCCCGAGCTACTCCTAGATGCCTACCCCCGTCTCTAGCCACCACAACACATGCACACACACTGACCTGGAGGGGGGCCTCAGTCTTCATGAGATAGCGGACCTTACTGAGAATGCATTGTTGGAGCTGGACCCAGGAAATGGCTCTGTCTTCCCGTATCAGGAAAGGTGGCCCAAACCTGAAAAATCCAAGGTCATCGGGTTATCTCAGCAAAGGAAAAACCAACAATACTCGACAATCATGAGCGTTTGCTCTGCTCAAGACCACCGCTCCCCCGGGGAAGAGTTAAGCACCCAGCATAATACAAAACTGCCCGTGCGAGAACCGTTGCTGCGAATGGACGCACTGGGTTAAACAGTAGGCCCAGAAATGCAAAGCCACAGAGAGACACAGTGGTGGCAACAGGTGCCTGCAAAGGATCACCCAGCTGGGGCTCTCCTCCCCATGGCAGAGTAAGAGAACCCCGGAGCCAGAGGGAGGAGAGGCAGGGGTTAAGCCAGGGGGAGCCCAGTGCAGCCGACGCACCGATGGTTTTGCGTATCAGGGGCATTCTCATCAATGGGAATCTTTTCCGTATCCCCAGCTGATGAACGCAACGCGGAAGGCCTGGAGTGCCAAGAATGCCAGACGTGGCTGCGGCCACAGTTCCGTGGCTCGGCCGTGGGTACCGCTGGACAAATCACCAACCACTGACTGTCCCGTGGCCACATCACGCAAGGTTGTATGGAGGTCCAATGGGATAGGAAATGTCACACTGTTGAACAAACTTTGCTGAAACACAGCACACATCTGAGGTGGTGCGTCCGGAGGGACAGAGGCACCGTGTGCCGTCTTCTGGGTTTATTGACCTTATTCTCTACTGTTAGGCATTTGGGCTGCTTCCCACTTTTTAATTTGAGCGATGCTTGCCTACGGCAGGAGCAACATATATTCTTGTACATATACCTATGGGTGCACGTTGACTGACTGTTTCTTTGGGATAACATTCCAGAAGCGGATATGCAAGACCAAAGCTATTCATACCCAAGCTGCTCTCCACAAAAGCCACACCATCCACACCACACCATGGGCCCCATTCCCTTGACACTGGCCCAGGATGAGTATTGTCAGGTTTTAAAAGTCCTTTACCAATCTGAAAGGTGAACAGCATCTTTCTATTGCAATTAGAACTTCTTCTGCTACTAACAAAGCGGACTATTTTAATCTGTGCTTGTATTTCTTCCGTGAGCTAACATTAATCTCTGTGTCTTGTTTTACTAAGAGTATTTCTCTCACTAATTTCAGAGCTAGGTTTTACACGATAGATTATGAGCCCTTCACCTGTCATCTGATGTAAATATTTTCTTCTTGTTTGTGCTTAAAATGTTAAATGCATCTAAAACGTTAGCCTTATTCTTTATAGCCTTCTGCCTTAGGTGTTAAAATAGTCCCCACCCAAAGATATACATATTTCCCTACATGATTTTCAAGTTATTTTATGGATTCCTTTTCTATAATTAGTTCTTCAATTAATCTAGAACATATACATGCAAATCTATGGTGGGAGTAAAAAAATTGATTATATCAAATAAAAAGAAATAAATTTGCCCCCCCTTACATATTGAATAATTCATTCATTAATAATATGAAATATACCATTTTTATCATATAATACTTAATTACACTTTGGCCTATTCTGTTACAATGATTTCATTGTATATTCTTCTGTCTATACTACAATTTTTTGGCTTCAAGAAATTTTTTTTTTTTACTTATAGCCTATATCATAAAAAAAAATTTTTTTTTAACATTTATTCATTTTTTGAGAAGCAGAGAGAGACAGAGCATGAGCAGGGAAGGGGCAGAGAGGGAGACACAGAATCTGAAGCAGGTTCCAGGCTCCAAGCTGTCACCACAGAGCCCGATGTGGGACTTGAACTCATGAACTGCGAGATCATGACCTGAACCGAAGTCAGACACTTAACCAACTGAGCCACCCAGGCACCCCGCTATTGTCTTTTCTTTTTTTCTTTCTTTTTTTTCTTTAAATTTTTTTTAAGGTTAATTCATTTCTCAGAGACAGAGCATGAGTGGGGGAGGGGCAGAGAGAGAGGGAGACACAGAATCGGAAGCAGGATCCAGGCTCTGAGCTGTCAGCACAGAGCCCGATGCGGGGCTCGAACTCATGAGCTGTGAGATCATGACCTGAGCCGAAGTCGGACACTCAACCGACTGAGCCACCCAAGCAAACCTATATCATAATTTTTAATAATTAAAACTTTGTTCTGTGTTTTTTTTTTTAATGTTTTTTGTATTTTTGAAAGACAGAAAGATCATGGGAAGGGGAGAGGCAGAGAGAGAGGGAGACACAGAATTGGAAGCAGGCTCCAGGCTCTGAGCTGTCAGCATGGAGCCCGACGCAGCGCTCAAATCCACGAAGTGCGAGACCATGAACTGAAGTTGGACGCGTAACTGACTGAGCCACCAGGAGCCCCTCGTTCGCCATCTGCTTAAGGCGGTTACTGATGATCCTCATGATAAGAAAGTACCTTACTCCCAGTTGATTAACCTTGAGAATGGATGTTTGATTTTATTAAATTCGAATTACTCTAGACAGAATTCCAAGTCCATGCCCACACATCCCAGGCATCACATAAAAAGAAGATGGAATGAAACATACCTGCTGGCCTGCTGCCCGGACCCCGCCAAGTTACAGAGGAGGATCAGCACCTTGTTCTCACTCTGGACAGGCGGGGGTAACCGTTGACCCCCATGGGCTGCCAAGCGCGGGGAGATGGAAAGACCAGGTGGGTGAGCTAAAGAGAGAGAATTACGGTGCATTCTTAAAGAATTCGCTGGGGCACAGCCCCGGCTTCTCCTGCCCCTCTTCTCTTTTGAGCATCTATCAACCACCCCTGGGAGACTCCAGAGCACTTTAAGGAAAGAGATATTAAGATATGTGACCCCTGTGCCATCTGATACCTGGTATACAAAGGTCATATACGTGGTAGTGAATTTGCCATTGTGTTCAGCCCGTAATATTAAAACGTGGGCAGGGATTTTAGTGAACACTTCCCAAAACCAATCTGAAAAATACTCCAAAATGATTCGGGCTGCTTTTATGCCTTGATCAGAGAGCCATGAGTTGGCTCTGGCTTTCTCAGCCAACGAAAGAAGAACACATAGAAGGTAAGAATCTTCACCCTTGAGGATGTGGAAGAGTTAGACAATCTTCAATTTCCACTCCGGTCTGAAAATTTGACTTTCAAAGCACAGGTGTGTTACCTTTGACTGAACCTGACATGAAGGCCTTTTCATTGAACTATAACATAATCAGGGCCAGTCAATGCCCTATTCCAGATTCCAGGCACAGGGGCTCCCTGTTGACTCAGAGAAACCAGACACCTGGTTCCCATGGCCTGCCACCTAGGCTGGCTGAGGTTATGACCAAGGGCACAGGATTCACTTGGGCTATATGGCAATGCTGGCCCAGGCTCCTCCAAATACAGGCCTTCTTGACTAGCTAATTGGGCCAGAATGTATAATGAACTGCCACGGAAGACTGTCGGATACTGACCTTCTAGGCCAGTGCAAAGTTCAGGAAAAGCAAGCATCAGGAAGTGGGGTTGTTAACAAAAGTCATTTAATAACCTTTCTGGCCATCTACTGCTCCAATCTGTAACCATTTTACTTCAAGCAAACACAGGCCTTGAACTACAAGAGTCCTAAAGACAAAGATCACCCGGGCACCTATTCTGAATAGTGATTCTCAAAGGGTGGTCCCAGGACCAGCAGGAGCAGCACCCCTGGGAACCCGTCAGACATGCAAGTTCTCGGGTCCTACCCCAGACCTACTCAACCAGAAACTGTGTGTGTAGGACTCACACCTCTGCCTCAACAAGCTTTCCATGTGACTCTGATACTCATCAAGGTTTTGAGAACCCCTGAGTGATTAGATAATTCTTGACAATCAACCATCTGTATAGCAAATATCAGAGAAAATAAGCCTGACAGGTCCAAATTCAAAAAGTAAATGTCTTATGCCTTAGCATGCAAGGAGTACACTCTCAAACGTGTAACTCATAACATCCAAATACGGTTACGCAAAGCAACATCGTACCCGAGAGCATCTCCTGGCCAGGTGGTGGAGGGGCGTGGAAGGCATATACATTATCTCCCTCTGCAATGGTATTCAGGTCCTCTTCATCAAAGAAAGACCGCTGGAATCCACTGGGACACAGTTCAACTAAGATCACCTGGAATAAGGAAGATAATTTTCCCTCTTGATTTCTCAAAGGAAACTTAAGCAAGAAATCCAAAAGCCACTGATAGTCTCTAACATCTCTTTTACTCTTTTAGGTGAAAAACACTACTTATTTTTCATAATAAAACAGAATAGGTATAACAATTAGATTGGCCACAGATACCCCAATGGCAACAATCTCTTCCCTCAAACTGCTGAGGGGAGAGATGGGGGAAGAAAATTGGAGAGGGGGGGGATTTGTTTTTAAATTTTATACCCAGTTAAACTATCATGTAGGCAATGACAATACAATAAAGCTCTCTTCAGATGAAAAGTTAAGAGTGTTTACTGTTAACAGATCTCCAGTGAAAGAACTTCTAAATAGTTTTGCCAACTTTATTCACATCACGGTAAATGTGGAGTTTATTTTGATGGAACACCGGGATAAGCAGAAGTTGGTCTTGTAGCATAGAAAAGGGGTGACCACCTTGAGGGTCCTGTCACCTCGAGGGCTGAAGGAATCAACATCTCAACACATCTAACCCATTCAAGGCACACTAGCTACAAAATTCTCTTGTAAGAGATGCATTTCAGGGTTAAAACAAACAAACAAACAGAATCCAGAAAAAAAACTTGAGTTTTAAGAAGAAATGATGAGCCAAAGAAAAGGGTAGACGTTAGTAAATGTAAACATGCGCTGACTACATAAATCCACAATAATAACAACTAGTACCATTACTACACCTGGAGAAAGGGGAGGAGAGATTAAAATACCGGACAATCAGGGGGCGCCTGGGTGGCTCAGTCAGTTGAGCACTGGACTCTTGATATCAGGACTCTTGATGATCTCAGGTCAGGGGATCAAGCCCCACATTGGGCTCCATGCTGAGTGCAGAGACTGCTTGGGATTCTCTCTCCCTCTCTCTCTGGCCCTCCCCCACGCATGCACTCATGTTCTCTTTCTCTCTCAAAATAAATAAATATTGAAAAAAATACTGGACAATAATATCCACAGTAATAAAACAGCGGAAGGGAGATTGAAGCACGCCAAGATCCTTGTGCTGTTAGGGAAGATTAACATAAGACTTTGCTAAATTATGCATGTTGGCGTTTTAAGGACAACCACTAAAGAAGCATAGAAATAGCATATATATGTTCCAAAGCAGAAGAGATGAAATAAAAATTGCTCAATAGAACAGAAGCAGTAAAGGAGAGGGAAAGGAATCAAAGACAAAGCAGGGTAAACAGAAAGCATAAAAAGAAAATACAAATAAATCCAAGTATATCCATGATCATAGATAATGTAAGGGGAATAAACCCGCCAGTTAAAATAAAGCAGAGTTGAAGTTCCAATCAAAATGCCTGCCTGTGCACTTAGGAATCCCAAGTGATTCCTACCTCCCTACGCACCACACTTCTCAAATTTCTGACAATTATTTTACTCTTTGAGTTGTGCAAACTCCACCTCACAGACATCCCCCTTTGGGCATTTTTTCCCCTTGTGGTTTTTCTCCCAAGACTGTCACCCCCTGTCCTATTTTCTCTTTCTCTCTCAATATATCTCCAAAGAGCACTTTGACTTCACCAAGCAAGATACACGCTTTTCCCCCACGTGATACCCCGGTAAAAACGCTGATAAGATCAGAGGCACTGATTGGGTAGGGGCAGGAAGGAGCCCACAGAGTGCGTAATCTTGGAGGTTACATGGATGGATGTGCACAGAAGAACTCAACAAACCACACCCTCAAGGTGCGCATCCTTTATAGCATGTGTGTTATTCCTAAACAGAAAGGCTAAACATTAAAAATTTTGTTTTTGTTTATTTAGTTTTGACAGGGAGAGAGAGAGACAGAGCATGAGCAGGGAAGAGGCAGAGAGAGAGGGAGACACAGAATCTGAAACAGGCTCCAGGCTCTGAGCGCTCAGCACAGAGCCTGACACGGGGCCCGAACTCACGGACCGCGAGATCGTGACCTGAGCCGAAGTCGGATGCTCAACCAACTGAGCCACCCAGGTGCCCCAAATGCTGCAAGGTCGTCGGGGGGAAATGTAAAATCTGCATTTTACAGTTAAAGATGCAGAGGACAGGGGAGCCTGGGTGGCGCAGTCGGTTAAGCGTCCGACTTCAGCCAGGTCACGATCTCACGGTCCGTGAGTTCGAGCCCCGCGTCGGGCTCTGGGCTGATGGCTCGGAGCCTGGAGCCTGTTTCCGATTCTGTGTCTCCCTCTCTCTCTGCCCCTCCCCCATTCATGCTCTGTCTCTGTCTGTCCCATAAATAAAAAAAAAAAAAAAGTTGGAAAAAAAAGATGCAGAGGACAGGTTGCTTACTTTGTCCAAGGTCAGAAAAGTAGAGATTGACTGAATCCTAAGAAGAACCCTCTTCCAAACCCTTCCTTCCCATCATGCCACATGGCTGTTGACCACCGTCACCTCCACCCTGCCCTCTCACGGGGGTCCCTGTTGCAAGTTCTGCCCTCAAAGTCACAGTAAATCCGACCTCCTTACCAAGACCCCTTTAAAAAAAAAAAAGGCAGTGCACAGCCCTCCCAGTCTCCCCTAAACCTCCTCTCTCACACATCCTCAGTAGCTGCTCGTTTGTCACTTATCGCCCCTTCAGTGTCCTGGTTCCTATTCTCAGGAGCGGAAGTACGCAGCTTGGGCCGTGAAGTCAAACCACCTGCGCGCAAATCCTGGGTCAGCTGCTTACCAGCTGTGTGACCTCGGGCGGGTCACTTAACCTCTCAGGGCCCCCTCTCGGCTCACCGGTAGGAGGAGGAGAACTGTGGTACTGACTTCGCAAGGTGATGACAATGAAAGCGGCTACGAATGAAGTTCATAAAATGGCGCCCAGCACTTGGGAAACACCACGGAGGGTTTGCTGGCGTTGCAATTACTAGGGTCGCAATTATGACGATTTTGCTCATCCTTTTCTGGCAATTCTGAGTAAACGCAGGGAGAGGTCAAGGCTCGGTCATGCCAGACAGACACCAGGGACTGTCACCAATCAAACAGAAACTCACGAGTCACTAGGGAGTCACCTGGGAACCAGAAATTAGCCTAAACAGCCCTGGTCAGCGGGCCCAGTTAGCATTCCAGTCATTCGGTGACCGGGCCCCCCGTGCAATTCCGTCACACCTCATCCGCAGGGACGCCGCCTTCCTCTGCGACCATCTTCCTCAGGGATGCCACTGTGCTGAGGATTGGCACGGCCAGGCCAACCCGCAGGAACCGCTGGCTCTTCGAGGGGAAGACCAACGTGACGCTCAAGAATCTGGAAAACACGAAGATGTCCACATCCTTACAGGATGGACATGAACTGCCAACACCAATGACATTGGGTCAAAGTCCAACACTTAGGCTAATCTCTGCTTCAGGGTCAAGCCAACCGTACTTTAGGTATACCGTCACCAGGTGGCGGCGGAAGGGCCTCCGCTCCCCGCACAGTTTTCTAAAGCTAGTTAAAAATAAAAGGCATCTGATTGACAATCACAGTACAGATCTGAGATCTCAAGGTTCCGTTTGTTAAATCCATCGCCTTCAGCAAAAGCAAACTTTGAAATCTGTTATGTAAAATGGTCAAGCTTCTTCCACTACGATTCAGGACCACTGATGACGCTGTCCTTTATTGAAACTCCCCTCAGTAATAGGACACTTTTCCTTCTGCCCTCCGCCCACCCTCCCCCACGCCCTCCGCCTCAAGCCCCTCTGGACTCTTTTCCCTTGGACACTCTCTTGTGTGTCTCATTCTGCTTCCTACTGTCCCCACCAGCGCACTGGGGCTCACTCCTCTAGGTCATCCAGTGTGCCTCGTGTTCCTTCCTGCACAGCTCACGGACACAGCTGGGATTTGAACCCCGGACAGACGAGCCCCGGAGTCAGCGTTCCCAACCACCGTGCGATGCTGCGTCAGGCCGGGAATCTGAGCTCACAACCATCAGTAGGCATCACCGGTGATGGACAAGCCAGTGGTGCATTTGCGGCACAGAGGGGCAGAAATGGGGATCAAGTGGCCAGGAGAGGCTGTGTGGAGCTCTGTATCTTCAGCTGCATCCTAGAGATGGAGGTCAGCAGCGGAGGGCACAAGAGATGATATTTTCGGAGAAAACGAGGGAGAGAGCCGTCTCAGTGCCAATGCAGTGCTCACCAAACGGCCACGAGGCCGACATTGGCCAGGTGTCTTAGCGGTCACATGCCAAGACCCGGCCTTCTAGAACTCCTACACTACGTGCCTCTTACTTGTAAAAGCCCAGCCCACCATGCCTCTTACTGAACCCTACCCTCCTCTCTTCTGTTTTTCTCCTCTCCTTCGACACCCCCTTCCCTTTTTCTCTGCTCCTGAAAGAAACCGTCTTCCTACACCTTCACAAAGAGCAAAAAGGATTTGGAAGCAAAGCAGGGAGAAGCAGGTGGCGACAAATTTTTTTTTTTTTTTTATAGGTTGGCCCCTGGTCTGCCGGGAGGTGGTGACAGGCCCGTGCCAGCTTCCCAGCAGGCCAGAGACGAAAGCCTGGCTACGGTGCCGACAGACAGAAGCGCTGTGGATAGTTCCTTCTGCGGCCAAAGAAGGGACGCGGTAGCCTTTCACGGTGTCAACATTCAACAACTGACCATCACCGGCTTTGCAAGGCTAGTTTCTAAAGAGACGCTGGCTGAGACGCCAGACAGATAGAACTGTAGGTGCAAGGCAGAAGGTACCCAGGAGGGCCTCAGGACGGGGATTCAAGCTCACGTACCTCGTCTGGTGCAAGGGGATAGGTAGTGACACACACAGGAAAGGATCAAAGGTGTTGCTCTGTTTCAGGCAGTGGGGACAGGTCAAGGAAGATCTGTGAGGGCCAAAAACAGAGTTTCAAAGTCAATCATGTGCGGTCGAGAAGATCCTCGAGAAGTGAAATCAAGAATTATCGTACGATCCAGCAATTCCCCTGGTAGGTACGTTCCCCAAAAGAGTTGAAAAGAGGTGCTCAGGGGCACCTGGGTGGCTCAGTCGGTTAAGGGTCCGACTTCGGCTCAGGCCATGATCCCACAGTTCGTGAGTTTGAGTCCCACATCGGACTCTGTGCTGATAGTTCAGAGCCTGGAGCCTGCTTCGGATTGTGTATGTGTCTCTCTCTCTGCCCCTCCTTTGCTCAGGCTCTGTGTCTCTGCATCCCTCAAAAAATAAAATGTTGAAAGAAAGAAAGAAAGAAAGAAAGAAAGAAAGAAAGAAAGAAAGGAAGGAAGGAAGGAAGGAAGGAAGGAAGGAAGGAAGGAAGAAAGAAAGGAAACAGGTGCTCATACAAATACTTGGGCAAGGGGCGCCTGGGTGGCGCAGTCGGTTAAGCGTCCGACTTCAGCCAGGTCACGATCTCGCGGTCCGTGAGTTCGAGCCCCGCGTCAGGCTCTGGGCTGATGGCTCAGAGCCTGGAGCCTGTTTCCGATTCTGTGTCTCCCTCTCTCTCTGCCCCTCCCCCGTTCATGCTCTGTCTCTCTCTATCCCAAAAATAAATAAACGTTGAAAAAAAAATTTAAAAAAACAAACACTTGGGCACAAATGTTCACAGCAGCATCATTCACAAGAGACAAAAGGTAGAAACAACCCAAATGCCCATCAGTGGCTAAATGGATAAATCCAGAATAGGTAAAGCCACAGAGACAGAAAACAGATTGGAGGATGCCAGGGGCGGGGAGGAAGGCTTAATGGGGTATCCAGTTTTCTTTCTGGTGATGAAAATGGCGAGGAGCTAGACAGAGGTGGTGGTTACACAGGACTGTGAACGTCCATGCGGTGAAACTGTACCCTTTTATTTTTAATTTTTTTAATGTTTATTTATTTTTAAGAGAGAAAGAGCGCAAGCAGGGGAGGGGCAGAGACAGAGGGAGACACAGAATCCGAAGCGGGCTCCAGGCTCCGGGTCGTCAGCGCAGAGCCCCACGCGGGGCTTGAACCCACGGACCTCGAGATCATGACCCGAGCCGAAGTCGGCCGCTTAACTGACTGAGCCACCCAGATGTTCCCAAACTGTACACTTTTAAATTGTTGATTTTACGTTATGGAACTTTCACCTCAATTTTTCAAAGAAGGAAGAAAAGTTTAATTGCACACGTTAGCGCACCGGGAACGGGAAGGGAAGCGAACACCCCTCGAGAGAGAAACGGCATGATGGCTCGCAACCTGGAAGGCATCTCAGCACCATCTCCTCCCCTGGTTCTCAGCCTCACTGTGTCCCAGAATCACAGAGGAGGCTTTCCTAAAAACGCGAATGTCTCGGCCCTTTCCCCATAGATTTTGTTTCAAGGGAGGCAGGGAAAGAGGTTCAGGCATCAGGATGTCAACAGCTCTCCCGGGGACACTAGTGTTCAGCCAGAACGTGGAACCACTGAGGGAGTCCACCCTCCTGATTGTACCAGTGAGGAAACAGAGTTCAGAAAAAAGCGCCTGATAGCTAAATAGCTAATATTGTAACAGCGTTTACTATGAATCGGGCACTGTTCCAACCACTGTGAATATAATAACTCACTCACTACCCATAGCCGCCAGTATTATTCCCATTTTGCAGATGAGAAGACTAAGCACAGAGAAGTTAAGCAACAGTCCCAAGGACACACAGCTCTTAAGCGGCAGAGCAAAGCTCAGGTTCCAGGGTCCAAGTTCATCACCATTCCTGCGGTCTTTAGTATAAACGAATGAGGGACATCAACTGTTTCAGAGAAGTTATGGGGCACCTGAGTGGCTCAGTGTCCGACTTCGGCTCAGGTCATGATCTCGCGGTTTGTGAGTTCGAGCCCCACGTCGAGCTCTGTGCTGACAGCTCAGAGCCTGGAGCCTACTTCGTGGATTCTGTATCTCTCTCTCTCTCTACCCCTCCCCCACTCACGCTCTGTCTCTGTCCCTCAAAAATGAATAGACAATAAAAAAAATTGTTTCAGAGAAGTTATACACACAGTATATATTCTTTAAACTTTTTCAAACTAAACACTCCCTCACTTAAGCATGTGGTCCCTGAAAATCAAGTGCAACTTTCATATTCCCCACGGGTACTCCAGTTTTATTTCCTTAATCTTGTGATGTATTCTTCCAAGATGTAAGGGATTTCTGGATGCTGCGTGCCTTGTCCTAAAATCTACACTGCCTTCTCCCTTGGGAACAAGGAACACCACCCAGCTGACGGCCACGCTCTTACACCGGTCAGCAAGGAAACCGGGGCTGGGATCACGGGCTGGTTTCCAGAGTCTCTGCGCAGAGCACCAGCCCAGCTTGAGTGGTTTCCCTGGGAGCAGACCAAATGGGAAAAACCAGGGACAAGCAAGAAAGCCTGAGGATTTCAGGGTGCGGGAGCAGGTGACCCTGAGTGAGCTGGCCAGAGCAGGTCAGCTCTCCTGGGTGCAAGTTAACAGCCATCCATGACTTCTGAAAACAGACCTGAGACTTTAACGTCCAATAACTCTGGGAAACTTCCCTTTGGGAAAACCATGCTAACGTCCTGGTAAAAAACGGTGTATACAAGGCATCGAGCTCCAGAGACAAGGGGGACCTGGCGTTTGTGGGGTCTCCTCTGCCATCCTGTTTCTCTGGATCCTTCTCCCACCTTTACCCATCATGTACCTAGATTGAAGTAAGCCCGGAGGATGTATTTTTGTCACTGGGAAATTTCCCTGTTTTTGCACTTAAGCAAACAAATGAAAAAGAATATTTTTCTTTGAGTTATCCACTGTGTTAAGTCTACAAAAGCTAAGCGAAGCAAAACGTATCGTCTTCAGAATAGACTGCGGAAGGGATGTGAAATACACCTGTTTTTCAAAGATGAGTAATGACAACAGAGTGAATGGGACCCACAGATCAGGGAGAGAGAAGACTCTGGACGTTTCCAGGCTTCAGCCACCCCGACACGTGACCTCAGGAGACCTTCTAACCTCACCATGTCCTCACCATCCCTGCCGGCCATTTGCAGCCCTGTCCTATTGTCCCCCAAGCTCTCATGGGGTAGGGAGTGGGGGAGGGGGCAGAAAACCACCCTGCTGCCCTTCACGGCTCCCTCAGGGCTAGAACCCAGGGTTTCATCACTTACATATAAGGTCCAGTGCTCATCCTCACAAATGGCCTCCTTAATGCCCATCCCCCATCTAGCCCCCCCAACCCTGTTTGTTCTCTATCTTTAAGAGTCTCTTGTGGTTTGTTTCCCTCTCCCCGCTACCCGCCCTCCCCCAGCCCCTTCCCATATATTCATCTATTTTGTGTCTTAAATTCCATCAAATTGCTTCCAACGCAAAAGCGAACAGAACTGCCCTTGGCTTTCCGCCAAGTATAAATGCCCAGAAGTGAGCCCTGGGCCCTTGATGATGCCCTACTCCGACCTCTCCCTGCGGCCGCAGACACACTCTACCCCTCACGCCCGCCCTGCGCCACCTGCTCCCAGGACAGAGGATCTGATGTCTCCACCGGCACTGGTGACTCTGAGAACACACAGGTAAGATGTCACCTCTCGGAGATCGGCTGTGAGAAAGCCTTCACAAACACGCTCGGCCATAGGGGAAATGCTGCCTGTTACGGGGACCAGGTAAGACTTCTCTGCGAATAAAAGCCAGGAGCCCCGAAGAAATGAATACACGCAGGTGCACATGCGCATACCCACAGGCGCGCATGCGCACACACCCCTCCTCCCCCTCCCCCCCGCAGGTGCACTCCCACGGCCTCCCCGCCTGTGGCCCAAACTCCAACACAGCGGCGCTCCGCGGTTATGAAGCTCACGGAGGTTTTTTTAGGTTGTGGTACGAACCATATGGAATAACTGATTATTTTCCCTGTAGCCCGTAACCTCCAGCACCCTGAGGCCAAAGCCAAAGCCGAAAACCCAACACCCTAAAAGGGAGGCGGCACCCTCACTGAACAGGGGTCTCTGAATTCACCCACAGTGAATCCTCTCTTAAAGAAGGCCGATACCGCGGCGACTTTCCATCCCCAGCAAGCCCTCCCTGAAGAGTGCCCAGGGCCTCAGGAAACACCACCAGCTTGGAGCTGGTATCCGTTGGCCACTCTAGAAAATCGCTTCCCAGAGCTCAAAAGCCCTCGCCCAGACGGACATCCCTAACTGTATTTTTTTCTTTGCTACAGACTATCAGGCACAAAGCAGGTGTTTTCAGCTGTCACTGGTCCCCCCCTTTTTTTTTCTTTTTAGCTTGAACACCTCAGTTGTTACTCTTCATCCTACAGTAATCTACCCAGAGAGCGCTTGCGGTCTTGAATATATCTGATCGGCTTAAAAGTCAGTTGCTCAGGAATCATGCCCTGACTCAGCCCACGCCGATCACAGACCGTGTGATCACGTGATTTATAATAAGAAAATTCATATTTGGTTTTGGTCCTGGTTCCTGGCACAGGGCTCCTAAAACTCTTGGAATTACCTAAAAGATGGGAGCCAGAAGGACAAAAGGGCCACCTTTCAACCACACCTGAGTTATATTAATGAGGGGACTCGGGGATAGCCCCAGACACCTGAGGATGAGGGCCGTTGGCCAGGGGAAACAGTTGGGGGCGGGGGAGGGGGTTGGAAGTTTCAGTCCCGCCCCTCCACTTCCAAGGGAGGAAAGGAGGACCAGAGGTTGAATGAATCACTAGGGATCAGTGGTGTAATCAATCACACCAAGGTAAGGAGGCCTACAGAAAAAAACGCTCCCAGGAGAGGTCTGGAGAGCTTCCAGACTGGTGAACACGTGGGGGTCCTGGGGCAACGGCGCACCCGGAGAGGGCAGGGAAACCCTGCACCGGCTGCCACACACCTTGCCGGAAGCATCTTTTGCGTCTGGCTGTTCAGAGTTGTATCCTTTTATAATGAGTTGCTGATCTAGGGAGTTAACTGTTTGCCTGAGTTCTGTGAGCAGCTCTAGCAAGTGACCGAACGTGAGGAGGGGGACCTGGGGACCTCTGATCTGTAGCCGGCCAGTCAGAAGCACAGGTGACAGCTCGGGACTTGGGGCGGGGGGGGGGGGGGGGACTCTTGCCCGGTGGGGGGAGCAGTCTCGTGGGACTGAGCTCTTAAGCTGTGAGATCGGACGCTGTGTCCAGGTAAACAGTGTCCGGAACGGAGTCACCCTGGAGGACACTCAGGGTGTCCACAGAGAACTGCAGGATTGCCTGGGGTGGGGAAAACGCCCACGCGCCTGGTGCCAGAGGGTCTGTAGGCGGGGTAGGAGGAGAGAGGGGTGTAAAGAAAACAAGACTTTTTTCCTTTCACACCTGTAACACGCATCTCAAAGCACCTGCCAGTGATAACGCCCCATAAAATCCCAGGAGGCACCCTAGATGCCTCCCTTTCTCTCAGGCCCTCCCCTTGCACTCTTAGAGTCATGAACGAGACCTGTTGAGTCTACATGCAGAACACGTTCCAGCCCGTGCACTCCTCTCCATCTTCCCTGCTACACCCCCCCCCCGGG